>NC_041395.2:53120185-53122685 GCF_900747795.2 Erpetoichthys calabaricus | reverse complement strand
ATGACTTCATCGATGAGAGCTGGTTTAATCCTATCTTTTAACCACAATAGAATGTGTGCATGGGGAATACCTCGCTTTTGCCACTATATGGTGTACATGTAGCAATTTGTACAGCCAAAAATGTTACTCTTCGTGAGCAAGTCTATGATTTTGCGAATCTTGAGATGAAATACACGACTGATAAGGCCGTGGCGATCGTGAGGTTTTTGACGTGGAAGGAGAATTTCAGTGATCTCAGGCCATTTAGGATTGCAAGTAAATGTGATGAATAAGTCAGGGCGGCCATAATGACGTACGTATGTCATTGCGTCTTGTGTACGCTCGTGCATATAGCGAGGTCCTCCAGTGAAGGAAGATGGTAATATCACAGCTTGACCAAGTTCTATTAAATCAGTGTCTTTTTTGTCAATAGCATCTTTTAAGTGAACGTAATTTTCAGCTCGTAGTTTTTTCTGATTTAGTCTGATATAATTTAGTCGTTCGGATTCAATTTTTGCATACATATCAACTAAAAACTGATTTAATAAAGTTCGGAAGAAAAGGATAGTATTATCATGATGTTGTCTGATCATAAGGCGGTATGAATAGAAGTTTGCTGCAGAGACGGTTTTGTTCATAGGTAACTTACTGGTAGCATGAACTTGAGGTATAGACACAGAATAGCCGTCTTCACCATAGCAGAACATGAGAGGATATTGAAGTGCATCATAGGATCTGTGGGTTTCCTTAATGCGTTGTAGTTTATTGTCTCTGGTTTTCAAGACAATATCTCTACTGTTGAACGTTTGCCCAACGATGACAACACCAACTTGATGAACTGTGGGTTTATTAAATCTGCCTTTGTGTGCATGTAATGGTTTTTTGTCTGCGTGAATGACAACTTTGAAGTGTTTGTCATCATCTGAAATACTGTCCATTGTGGAGTGGAAGTTCTGGATGTAAGTGTTACAGTCATGGAGCATTTTTTGTAATTGCTTGACCAGGGGTATGTTAAGTCCAGAAAAATTAGCGCAGCGGATTTGTGCTTCCTTTTCATCATCCCCGACAAAATAAATTTGCAAAAATTTGTGTTCCTCACTCGGCATAGGTAAAAGACTGCCAATCAAGTGATACACTTGTCCCTGAACTTTAAATGAAGGCATAAAATTTCCCTCAACGATTTGTTTAGCACCAAATGACGTCATTTGAAATGCGCTGTTGTACTTTCGAATATTGTTCAAGAAATGCTCACTTTGAGGATGTTCGCCATTTAGCAGGCTTTCAAGAAGGTCAGGAAGCTTACGTAAAGGAGTGAGAGAGACTTTACCACCGTTACAGCACAAACCAGGAGACTCGCATTTCCACTTCTGAGCTTTACAATAGTCACAGTGAACATCAATGGATCCAATGTGTACTGTTTTGTCAGACTCATAATGTATGTTTGGGTCATACGCAAATCCACAATTGGCTTTTTTGAGCCAAACCTGTTGTTTTCGTATGAGCCGCTTTTCATTATTGGGATCGTATCTAGAAACAGAAGCTCTATTAACTTGTGGATTTGCCTCCGTGTATTTAGCGACAGCGTCTCTATGAACTTGTGGATTTGCTTGCAAGTATTTAGCCACAGCGTCCCTATGAACTTGTGGATTTGCTTGCGAGTATTTAGCTACAGCGTCCCTATTAACTTGTGGATTTGCTTGCGAGTATTTAGCCACAGCGTCCCTATGAACTTGTGGATTTGCTTGCGAGTATTTAGCCACAGCGTCCCTATGAACTTGTGGATTTGCTTCTGAGTATTTAGCCACAGCGTGTTTATTAAGTTGTGGATTTTTGTGCGAGTATTTGGCGGCAGCTGCACGAAGTTGCTTCCATCTAGCTGCATCAGAAAATCTACCACGACGTCTGATACGCCTCCTTTTTACTGTGTTCCCACAGCTTGGATTGCTGCTGTCATAATCGGCTCGAGCTGGATTTGTGTTGAACTGACATTCGGTATGTGTCAATCGATATAAGCATACAACTGGCTTCATCAATAACTTCGCATCCATGTTTTGAGAGTTGAAATATTCATAAACATCAAAGTGTCCACTACTCAAATCGTCACCTGTGAATCTAAGATGTTTAAGAGGCATTGACGGTTCTCCAAAGGTGTAAAATATTTGGCCATTTCGGTATACTTGAAAGCGACAACCAAACAATTCAGCGGCAGCCATCAACTCACATGCAGAACCATAGGTGAAGGGCTTAAGCATTTCAGTCTTATAGTGCTCCTGCGTAGTATAATTATCTCCTGTACCATCATCAGTCCACACTTTGAACCTGTCCCAGTCATTTAATACATAAGACACAATGTCCCTGCGGATATCAAAAGTGAGCCTGATATGTTCGTGCAATATGTAACACAGAGAATGGAAAAGGCAGGCGCCATCTCCGGGCATACACACCACTCGGTAAGTGATAGTTCTTTGATTGATGGTGATCACCTCGATAGATATTTTAATAGGGGTAGAGTTGCAAGAAT